>NC_053421.1:25194599-25204599 GCF_016859285.1 Xiphias gladius | reverse complement strand
ACGAGACAGCAAGCGTGTTAGATCAGAGAGCAGCGAGGCTCATGTGTTGCGTTTCCTGCTACTGCGACTGTGTTGACTGACCGTCTGCAGAAGAAAAGACACACAGAGACGATGGCTCATTTCTGTCTCAACTGAACTCACTAACTGCTCTTTGAAAGTATCGGAATGATCCTGTGTTTATTACACTTAAATAACAGTGAGTCTGTAACTGGGATTTACATTCTGTCTTTTATACGTCCAACCCACAACACTTCACAAGCAAAAAGTAACACTGAGCACCGTGAATTTGTGGATAACTTCGTTTTGATATTTGATTTTGTTTTTTTTCTTAAAAAAAAAAAAAAAAAGTCAGGTAAGTTGTTGCAAAAATGTCCTCACACATGTGGCTAAATAATTAAGCTAAATCAATTTGGAAATTTAGCAACCAAAGTAGTGTAAAGAAAAACAGGTTTGGATTATTATATATATTTTCCTACATTTAAAATGCCAATGAGCGAATCCCACAAACATCAGAGATCTGGAATGGTGAGTCCTTCTCTATAAATTCTATAAATGTCTGGTCTCTTTTCATGGATTACTGTCATTTGCCATCCGCTATTGTGAGCGCCTGCCAGGCTGGCTTGCCGTTTCTGGGCCTGTGTTTCCAACCTTGATATATTTGCCAAATGAATATTTGAAGCTGTAATTAAATTTATCCCACCTCTACACCTTCTGTAAGACGGCCACCTTGCACATTTCTCACATGCCATATTTCAGCTATTTTTTGTGTGCGGAAAAAAAAAAAAAAAAAAACCCACCACAGCTTGTTGCCATTTTTTAATGATTTGGAATGAGGAGATTTTTACTGGAATAAACCTGATTTCAGGACATTCATAATGGTCCTGCTTACATATTCAGACATAAATGCACACCGTGCGGTGGGATGAGCCCTCAGAGCTGTCACTGGCTTCATAAACAAACTTCATAAAAATGTCAGTAAATATGTTTTTTTTTTTTAAAAGAATAGAAATTATAGCAGAATTTAATGCATTAAGCAGAAATCAGGCGCTTCTCCTGACAAACAAGTTGCTGTTTCCAGACGGCTCAGGGAAGGCGCTTAAAATCAGCATAAATGTGTCCACATGAATTAACAGAACCCTTCTCATTAACAGATTAACATGTCTACTGTGGAGTTATATTTTTTCTCACATTCTAAAGCTGAATCTACAAAGTTGCGCCTATCTCGTGTGGTGAAGGCTACAAGGGAGCTTTAGACCGGAGGAAGGGTAATGTTTTACTGAACGGCCACGTTCGCGAGGGACGCTCGATCCGTTGTTCACCCTGAGACACGAGGCCTTGACACATGCGAGAGACACAACATTTGATTCATTCATTCATGATCAACAACAACAAGGCAACAACATGGTATTTGTTGTTTTTCTGGACCGCTTTTTTACCTGATGAACACAGATTTCTGAATAAACACATTTGAAAAAGCTAATTTACAAGTGACATGATCTGTCTGAAAGTATTCACTTTGTTTATCTAAGGAGGATTTTGTTAAGCAGTGAGTTGAGAGTTCTATACTTTGTTTTCATTGTTCATTTTTATTTTTATTCCGAGTAAAATTCCCATTGCTCGGACAGTTGATGTCTCACTCTGGCGTTACACTCTCACGGTTATCGTGTCCATCCGCCGTCTCTCCATCAGAGGATCTATTGACTAACGTCTCCCATCATCGCCCTCCCTGTGAATCCCGTTAGTTACACTTTAAAGGAGCCCACTCCTGATAATTAAAATCCTCAAGCCTCCCAATAATTACCACCGGTTCCTCTGCACTTTGGAATTGCTCTTGTGGTGACATAATTCATTAGTGTTTGTCCAAAGAAATGATTTAGTGTCTTTAAAGTGCTCCTCCATGCAGAATAGCTATTAAAGCAGCCATATGCACATATGCTTGGAGCGTTAAACGGTTTGTTGAAGTCAGTCGGGGTACAAGGGATGATAAACATAAATTATGACTAATACACTGCACCAGTGGCTTTTTCGAAAATAAAAAATTACTGACATAGGGAAACCACTTTGGATTCACCGCCGCAGCGCCGCGGCCCCCCTCGTCTGTGTGTGCTGAAGCGAGGATGTAGGAAGCACAACACAAATGGCTCGGGCATCACCTTGAATATTCAGATGGGTAAGTTAATCGTTTATGCCTGGATACACCATTGTGATTACCTGGCTCCTTTGGCATCACTTCTGAGCTCTCTCAAGGCGATGCAGAGTGCCTTTTGTTTTCATTTGCATCCATTAAAAAGTTTAGACCACACGATGAGACTTTATGACTGAAGTTCAGGGCATAAATTCATACCAATAATAGTTATTTCTCTTTGCTTTAACAACCTGTGATTTCTGTGCAAAGTGCAAACAATGCTCCGGTTTTTGTGACACACACCCTCAATGAGGAGTGTGTCTGGAATGACAAAAGGGGACGAGGATTTTACCACCTGACAGCTGGTGCAAATTAGCAAAATTTCAGTGACTTTTACACCAACACTGTCACTTACGGCATGTTACTATCCGTAGTTTGTTCTTTGATTTCTGTTTTTTCTATATCACACAAAACATTTAAAAAAAAACAAAAAAAATCTTATTCTTGCCAAAGAAAATTTAAACATCTTCATCTTGTGATTTTGGCCTTTTTAAAAAGGTTTTTGTCATCATAATTGTAACTCTGGTGTGCCCCTCCTTGATGGACATTTTGAAAATGAACACTTACAAAAATATCATTTAACTTAAATGACAGACCATTAGCACTAGTTAATACAGGCTCTAATGTTAATTAGGGCTGACACAGAAAATTAATTGGCAACTATTTCGATAACTGAATAGGACAAGTGAATCAAATCAAATTTTTCAAACGAAAAATGCCAACTATTCCCTGGCTCCAGCATCTCAACTGTAAGAAATTCCTGCTCTCTTTGCCAGACATGATAGGAAACCGAATATTTTTGGGTTTTGTACTGTTGGTCAGACAAAACCAGCAATTTAAAGACGTCATCCCAGGCTCTGGGTAATGACAATGGGCATCTGTAGTACTTTCTGACATTTCGTGGACGCGATTAATTGAGACAAGCAGATCCCTGAAAAAAAAATCTCTAACGTTGACGGAGTCCTACCTTTTTGCTTCCTGTTTTGCGCCACTCGCAAACGACTGCTGAATATGGTTCTCATTACTATTAATGTTGACCCGCCTTGCTGCCCCAGCACTCACACCTGCACCGTGAAAGGCTCCAGTTCACTGTGAGCGCGGCCCGATGTATTACCATACGCCCTGCATTCATCACTTTGTCTCCCCTTTGTGTTTCCCCTTTTTTTAAGGCAATGGCAGGAATTATTAGCGGCTTAGCACCGAGAGGCCCCTAAGTAGCTCTCGGGGTGTAAGCCCCTCTCCCAAGTCAAGGCCAACAGCACTCTGAGCCCCCAGCCCCATTTAGTGATAATGTTCATGTCAGCAGGGACATGAAATGATCCCTCACTTCTCCATGCTAAATGATCATTTTCTTTTTTACACTCTGTCTTTCATTCCAGTAAATCCACTCCCCTTAAAAAAAAAAAAAAAAAAAAAAAACCTCCCAGAAAATATTAACACGCTGTCGAACAATAGTCCTCAGAAAGCATGAATCAGCAGATGATTCGGAATTCCATGCACACAACAGGGGATTGTATTGAGGCTACGTGTGTGTGTGTGTGTGTGTGTGTGTGTGTGTGTGTGTGTGTGTTTTACAGTGGGTGGAGGGGAGCCTCTGTTAGCACCAACGCTCCCATCCAACAAAATTCCAAACCCCCGGCATCAGTACTGAGCTTATGATCTGTGGGAAAGCCGAGGCGAGTTGCGGAGCGGCGGAACACCTCGCCCAAGTCTCCAGACGGCCTGATTTGGGAACGCCGTGAAATCTGTGGCACCTCTCCTGGCTTCCCGGCTGAACGGCTGCCATATCTTGTGATGGACTGAGGCAGGAGAGAGTGAAGCAGCCAGGGATGAATACGGCTTAATCTTTACCCAGGCCACATGTGTGTGCATGATAACATGGTTGCTTTCTTCCTGTGCAGGGTTATTCTTCGCCAGCTGCCAGGTTAGCTGCCTCGCACAGCCGTGTTTCGCTGCGATATTTTCCCGCTGTAAAAAGAACTATTGCACCTAAGGTGGGGGCTAATGCATGTTTTTGGAATTGGCGGTAATTCCTGACACATTTCGAGAGACAGATAGGGTGTCTTATAGCAAATGACAATATACGTAAAGACACCTAGCCCCCCCCCCCACTTTAGTTCCTAATATTTTATTTGTGAGGAGCCACCTTGTGCTGGGGATAGAGGCTATTTTTATAATTAGACGGCGACATTGTGATCGAGCAGCTAGACGTGCAGCAACAACACCTGAACTAACATTTAAAGTGGGGTTGTTGGTCTGCAGACATAAGGAAAACTCTATTTTTCCTGTACAGAATAAATGTAGATCTAAATGCGTCCGTAGCTAATTTTTCGGATTTTGACTCTGCTGAATTTACAGGCAACAAAGCACATTAAAGCAGCTTTGTCCCCCAGTTCTTAACCATTTCTAATGTCTGGCTTTTTGTATATTGGTGTGTGTGTGTGTGCGCTTGATATATGCAGGTGCTCTTCACTCCATACACTTTTTCTGTCATCTACATAGGCTTTAATGCAGTCACTCCGGCAGCTCGGTGCAAATTTCTCTCCTTTTCTTTCCCTCTCGCGTAAACTTTCTCCCCCGCCGCTCATCTGCCCGGCGACACAAAGCCCATCTATTATGATTGCATTACCATAAATGATTTTATAACATCTGCTTGTCAATAATTATCGTACAAATTCCCATGCCCTCTGACCCGTGCTCTGAATGAACCCCAGGTGTAAGGCACCGGCGGGCTAATGAGTAGCTCCACGCTAGCACATTGTCCCCATGTCAGTGCACACAGCCACCCAGCCGCTTCAATTAGAGCCTGGCGCACGCCTTAATATTAGCCGAAAATTGAGGAATCATACGCTAATTGAAAACATTGCATTCAAGAAGAGGAAGGGCTGTAAGTAAATTGTGAGGATATTTACTCTGATATCAGGAAAGATGCAGAAATGGCTTCTCCTCCCCTACAAGGAGAATATTCAGATTATGATGCGGGCTGTTATTTCCTTTATTTATTTATTTTTTTTATTTTATTTGTCTGTTAATAACTCGTTTGGGGCATTTCAACTCCAGTGGCAGAAATGTGAACAAACAAGTGGAACGACATTTGACTATTTTATTAGGGAGAAGTAATGTGACTGCTACCTGAGCCAGAGTAAAAGGCCACTAATTCAAACTGAAGTCGTATATTTGTAGGTAACGCTATTTATTTAAACCCCCCCCCCCATTCAGCATTTGTGAGCATATAGACATTGATGAATTGAGCGTAACACACAAGAAACACACTACAGTGTAGCTCTGAGCAGATATAAGGACAGTTGATTATTAATGTACTTGTCAACAATTAGAACTCCTGTCAAGCATCTGTAACTGGTATATGGACAGCTGAATAATAATGATACAGCATAATATAAATTGTAAATATGTGAAATATTTATGTGTATATTATATGGAACAATCAACATTTATTCATTACATTAATTACGTTAATTAATGAAGTATTTACTAATTCATAAAACCTTTTCCTTCACTCTCCATGTTGAGTGAGCTCACAACATCCATGAGATGTGGCTGACAGCTCCTGCAAAATCTAGTAAGTGGACGTTGAGTCGTCGAACCACGGCCGTATTTCGAAGGTCCAGCGTGAACCTTCGATGCGTATTCACCGATAATAAACGCCTCTCCAGTCAATTTTGGGTTGATGGTGTGTTGGGATTTAATTTGACCATTTTGCAAGAAAAAAGAATTAAAAAATAATAAGAAAAATTAAAAAAAAAAAAATGATTATAAAGATTCATCCAAAGATTATAAATGACCGGTTTTACACAACTTTCAGTCTGAAGCAATTTGAGGTCAAACCCTTTTTTTAAATGTTTCTGGGCTTTGCTTTTACCAACATAGCAGGAGAAATATTTACAGCTCCTAAAAATAGGCCAACGTGTGAGCATAAAACACAAACGGAGGAGTCACCGTAATCCCGTACCTCCAACAGGATCACACAAACTCCTGCGTCCTGGAGTCCGGTGTAGCTGAGCGAGATCTTAAGACCACACCGACTTGATTCTCCTCAAACGTAATGACGGCAACTGTCTAGTAACAGCATTAAACCGGGCACACCGCGCAGCCACTAATGGCACGCGCTCACGTTACAAACCATTATTCAAGGGCTCAAAGACGCTGGAGTGGATCGGTCTATCACACCAGCCCGTTTTCTCCCCGAGCAGCAGTCTAGCTGCTCCGTAGCAGACACCACTGCAGTGTCAGATGCAGTCTTAATTGAAAAGTTAATTAACTTTTTGAAGTCATCAGCTGTCATTCTTGCAAATCAGACTCCGGTCTGGCCCCCCACGAGACCAACTTTATATCAGTCTTAATAGCTGGGGACCCTCAGCTCGGGTACAAGGGAACGTTTGGTCATTGAAAGTACCATTTATGGAGTATTGTTTAATTAGAGTCAAATTAAGAGAACTGTATGCAGAATTTAATTTCTGCTATGAATTATTGTCGAAAACAGAGTGCAACTCAGATAATCAAACTTTTCATTATCCCGTGCTCCCTCCTGAGGTACCTCCGCTGCTTCGCTCCACGTCTTTGTTGACGACTCCCAATACATAAATGAGAGGAAGCTTCCCACAACGCATTGCATATCTGCAAGTTTTCTCTCACACACCGACTTCCTTCTATCGAACATTTTAGGTTGTTTTGTTTGTTTTTTTTTTTCCCTCCAACAAACAAAAGCTTGTACTTGCGAGTCACGTCTGGGGCAGATAACAGCCTGAAAGCGTTTCCATCAGTGACGTTTGAAATTCCACAGGCATTCTGAGGACCGCCATGAGAACCTGAATGGTCCGCAGGAAGCCGTCAGTTCACCTGTAATAACCCTATGAAGTGCGGACATATTTTAGAAAGTGGAGACATTTTTAGGAGGTGAGGACATTTTTGAAAAGTGCAGAATTTTTTGAAAGTGAGGACATTTTTTTTTTTTTTTTTAAAGTTAAGTCCACACACACATACAGCCAAAGTCCCTGGTTGGAATCAAACCGGGAGCGTTAATGCAACCACTAGGCCACCGGACACCTTTAGCCTCAAATCGAACTATGTGACAAGAACTCGACAGGGCCAGGACAACGTGAATGTGTTGGTATGTTGTTATATTGTCTTAAGCCTGTCTTTAGTAAAAGTTTATTTATTTTCATCGGCCACTTGTGTACTTGAAATTGGATTTTGTATATCAAATCATACTTTCGGAGGTTAGGCCGTATTGTTCCCCTTCTAATAAAACCGTTTTTCCTCTTTCGCGATCACAAACAGGTCTAGAGGACGTCAGACGTGCTCCTACATCATTTTTTCTTCATTTAGTTATGTTTGTAGTAAAGAGAGAAAAAGCTGCAGAAAACTAAAAATTCACTCCAGATGTATTTATTTTTTTTTTCGGATAATGCTTTATTTCAGGAGTCTCACTGTTTTCCGATAATTTCCTAAAAAGGAACCGATGCGTAGCTGTGTATTCACAGGAAAGTTCCTGGAAGGAACCCCTCTCATTTGGTACCAATTATAGGGAAGACGGAGACACTGCGTGGCTGTTACACTTTCAGCTAATTATTTCCGTTGAATATCTGGATTAACGTGCAGAGTCCCTTTTGTGAGTGCAGAGACACATCAGCCACACACACACAAAAAGGTTTGTCAAAAGTTTGCCTATAGACAAGCATACAATTCGGCACACAGGGATGATAAAGTTTCTGATTCTGGATGATGAATAAGTATTTGGGTAGCAATAATATTTGGGTTTAAATTGGGTGTTTCTTTCACGGAAATTCCTCTGGAAATCAGCAACTGCTGGTACCCGCAACACGACAAACTAAACTCAAGTAACTGTCTCAGAACATTGTCTGTTTTCTCTATAATTAGTGCCAATTAACATAGTTTTTTTTTTTTTAATGAAAATTTCTAGGCAATTATGGAAAAATAGCAATTTTTTTTTTTTTTTGAGTTGTCAGAGTTGAAGCCAAATGTATTTTTTTCCCTTCCACACCTCCTACTTCCACACCCATATTTTCCAGTGCGGCGTTCCAGCGATGAACCGTTTCCCAACCCCGTTTTGTCTCCATCACGAAATCCGTCTTTAAGCGGGACGAGAGGTAAAATCCAGCCACCACGCTGCTGCCTCATTTTAAAGGTTTGTCTGGAGACGGATCCTCTAGTGCTGTTTCTGGGGGGTCAGCGCGGGTTTAATTGATTCTCCTTCTCCCTCCATCTCTTATTAAGGCCACGGCAGTTCTCCATGGGAACTGCTAATTGGCCCTCCCCTGTGGCCACTTGGAGAAGCAGGCAGACGTGGCCCCGTAGACACTTCTGCCGGTCCTCAGGGACGATGGCGGATAAGAGATTCGCACCGGCTATGTGGCGCTGTGGATCGGCTTCTTTAGTCTGACGTCTCCCTCCTTCACCATCTGGACACCAGATTTACTGACGAACCGATCGGGACCAGAGAGACTCAGCGTCACTGTTAAAACACCTCTGTATGTTCAGACTGCTCTGTGTGTGTGTGTGTGTGTGTGTGTGTGTGTGTGTGTGTGTGTGTGTGTGTGTGTGTGTGTGTGTGTGTGTTCTTCTATCTTTGTGAGGACCAGTTTGAGTTTCATGCTTTGGGACTTTGTTTTGAAAAATTAGGGGGTTTTTTTGTTTTTGTTTTTTTTTTTGGAAAGTTAACAGAGTTTTAGAAAGTGTAGACATTTTTGGAAAGTAAGGACATTTCTGAGTGTGGACTTCATAGGAAACTGAGAGCACTTTTGAAACCTGATTACAGTTTGAGGAAGTGCAGACACTTCGGAAAGTGAAGACCCTTAAAAACGTGAGGACATTTTGAAAAGTGAGGGTAGAGAATTAAGTAGCTTATTGAAAAGTGGGGACCTTTTCAAAAAGTGAGGACATTTTTTGAAAATTGAGTACTGTTTCAGAAAGCGCAGGCGTTTTTACGAAGCGCAGAGATTTTTGTGAAAAGTAAGGACCTTTTTGAAAAGAAAATGGATGTTTTTGAAAAGTGAGAATATTGGAAAGTGAGGACATCTTTCGAGAGTGAGGACATTTAAAAAAAAAAAAAAAAAAGCAGACCTCTGTTGGAAAGAATACTGGAATAGTGTGGACATTCTTGGAAATTCAGGTAATTCTGACATAAAGGTGCAGACATTTTAGAAAGAGGATCGTCTCTGGAAAGTGAAGACTTTTTGGAAAAGTAGGATGCTTTCAAAAAACTGGGGGGCACTTTTGAAGAGTGAGTGTATTTTTGGAGAGCGAGGACATTTTGGGAAAGTGCCGACATTTTCTAAAAGGGAGGACAGAGAACATTCCTTGAAAGGCGAGAACATTTTCAGAAGGTGCAGATGTTTTTGAGGGGCAGTACTTGCTTTTAGGGTTACGTTGGGTTTAGGTTAAGGTTTGAGGTCAGGAAATGCATTAAGTCAGTGAAGACCTCACAAGCCTAAGAAGCAGAAGGGTGAGTGTGCAGTGTATGTGCCAGAGACGGGACGATAGCCACGGAGATACAAGTCATATATTAGTACCTGTCAGTTTTTCTTCCGGTCTGTGCTTGGCTGCCAATGTGTAAGGGGACATTAGTGTATGTGTGTTTGTGTAACTGACCTCGATGTTTGTTACTCAGAAGCGAAGAGGAACAGATCAGGCAGCAGGCTTCACATCAGTCGTTCTTCTTTTCTCGCTTCCCTCTAACCGCAAAGACACAGAAGAAGATTTTCCGTTTATTCCATATCAAACTGAAGTTTACTCAGTGTGTGCATCCTGTCTGTGCTCAATATAAAACCAGCACGT